>NW_025765370.1:0-50000 GCF_003918875.1 Haliotis rubra | reverse complement strand
TGGTTGATGCACAGAGGGTGGGTGGGTGAGTTGGTTGGTGGGTTGGTTTGTTGGTTGGTTGATGCACAAAGGGTGGCTTGGTTGGTTGGTGGGTTGGTTGGTTTATGCACAGAGGGTGGGTTGGTGGGTTGGTTGGTGGGTTGGTTGGTTGATGCACAGAGGGTTGGTTGGTGGGTTGGTTGGTTGATGCACAGAGGGTGGGTTGGTTGGTGGGTTGGTTGGTTGATGCACAGAGGGTGGGTTGGTGGGTGGGTGGTTGGTTGGTGGGTGGTCGGGTTGGTTGGTTGGTTGGTTGGTTGGTTGATGCACAGAGGGTGGGTTGGTTGGTGGGTTGGTTGATGCACAGAGGGTTGGTTGGTTTATGCACAGAGGGTGGGTGGGTGGGTTGGTTGGTTGATGCACAGAGGGTGGGTTGGCGGGTGGGTGGGTGGGTGGTTGGTTGGTTTGTTGGTGGGTTGGTGGGTTGGTTGGTTGGTTATGATTTTAAGGGGAGGGGTCACCCGTTTTCTTCTGGGAGGTAGGGTAAGTCGTTAATTTTGTACACATGTACCAGGGCGGGGTAGCCATTTTGTACATAATTATATTTAAATTATAAATATACAAATTAATGTGAAGACGAGGGAGGGGGGGCGTAATTGTATTTGTACATGGGAGGGGGTCACTTCCTTTGTACATAAATTTTAAGTTACTCAGATTGTACATGCTTCTCCATAAAAATCATCAAACTCCTCTCCCCCCTTCCCCTTGTGATTTTTGTTGGACTAAGTTTGTACTGCCAAAAGAAAATTAGGTTGCTAATGCTATTATTATCTCATTGAAACTGACTGTTGCTATTTTTTTTACAAGCATAAAATATTAACTGAGTTAATGTATCTCGGTTGATGTATAACACAGTTTCCCAAATATGACCAAATATTGTGATGCAGGTACATGATATACATTTATGGTAGTTCACCTTGTCCAAGCATTTGTTCACAATGGTACAAAATTTTATCAAAACGTCACACTTATAAAATAAAAAAAGGTTTTTGTCCATAAAAAGTTGTTCAATATAAATAAAAACACTTCTATCTTTTGTACTTTAGAGCAGCCACATATTACCTCGAGAGGTTAACCAGAATGCAAATCAACAGAATATGATGCTGACCAAGTACCAGGAAGAGGTGTCCCCATCACTGTAGATGACAAGTGATGACAGTTATCTTGATGGACTACAGGAATGATTCAAGTGCATTCATTGTGCAGTTTACTGATTTGTATGATGTATTTTGATAATTGTTTTGGCATTCTGATGTCAGCTGAGTAACACCTCCATAATGGAAACAAATTAAGGAACTTCTGTTTTGAAGCAGTAAAATAGTCTCAGCAATAATTTTTATTTATTTTGCCAGCAGAACAGAAGTTTCCATTAATTTTCCCACACAAACATTTTGTGCTTTTCTGTTCCCCATTTGTGCTTATTGTCCTGCTGAACAATTAGACCACCTTTTCAGTGACATTTTTTTTACACTGCATGACAATGTGATTTAGAAGTATGATTTGATATAGTTTGATGGTTTGATATTAGTATATGTGGCATGTAGTAAACAATGGAATAGTAAAGTTATGCCATATTTCTTGTATTTCATGATACTGGCTGTTATATTACTTTTGTGATAGTTAGTATTTAATTAAGGCTTTACATACTGGCAACTAAGTCTCTGCATGTCTGCCATGGAAGGCATGTAAAACTGTTGCCCTTTGCCAGAACGAAGAAGAAAGTTTTATATGTGTAATTCATGATATGTGAATAATGTCTTACATGTGATGTTACATCTAACTATTTAATGTGTATGCTGTTAGTCTTAGAAAAAGAAAATTACCCCATCTTGAAATATTCAGCTTTGTCAGTTTTGTTGCTCCAGATTTTGCCATATTTTGTTTCTGGAGGACATTTTGTTAAATGTAGTTACGTATCATGGGTTCATACCAAATCATTTGATAAAGGTAATAATTTATAAACAAGATGTGCAGCCCAGTGAAACAGTGTTGTTTCCATAATGACTACAACACAAAGATTAATGAGATTATTCTTCATTAGTCCCGGAATTGTTTTGGTAAAATGTTCATGTCCCAAGACAACACAGGTTCTAAGAAGGAATTCACACATGCATAATTAAACATGACATGTGCCTTCTTCTTCAAATGGATACCCTGTTCTTTGAAGGTTTTGGTCATGATCATTAAAGTTGATGTCAGTGTTCATGTAGCTGTAAAACATGTTTCACTTATTATTACTCATATATGATGCAAGGTATTCCTTATTTTCATGTCTGGTTATAATTACTGCCATGTTTAATGTTAGTGCTATGTCAACATTCAAGGTGACATTTGAGGTGATTGTGAGTGAGTATGGTTTTACACCACTTTTAGCAATATTCCAGCAATATCACGACGGGGACACCAGAAATGGGCTGTACCCATGTGGGGAATCAAAACAGGGTCTTCTGGGTGATGAGCGAACATTTGAACCACTAGCTATAGGCTAAACCACCACACACCCCACCCTCCCCAGAGATGATTGTGAAATGTGACTGTAATACTTGTATTTATATCATAGACTTGGTTATTGTTGGATTTTAATCAGTTGTATGGTTTTAAATTATTCTTGTAACACTTGAAAATACTTTAAGGAATGGGGTGTAGGGAATGCTTCTCTGTTTATGAAAATATTTTCAAATAGCTACCTTGGTTTGTTTACTAGTTTATATTTTCACAAATATGATGGGTGTAATGTTCAATGCCATATACATGTAACCTCCACGTATTTACACATTTCACGTTGGTGAGCCAATGGCATTACTTCAATTGTTTGTAAGAGTCTTTTCAACAGACATAAAGATATGTGTGTGAACCAACTTAATGAGTTCGGTACTACATATAATTACATTTCATAAAAATTCTTCTAGCCTGTCCCATTTCAAGACAGGCTGCTCTGTATTTTAGTAATAAAACATCTTTAACAAAACTCATTTCTTTTGTCATTTTATGGGGAAATCTGACAATGGTCAGTTTTATCTGGTCAGCTGATGCTCTACAACATTTCTGAATACACAAACAACTAACACCATGCAGGATTTGATGGATGTCCATACTTGGACAGAAAATGTCCACTGTGACATGTTCACCTTGCACATGCTTGTCTATGTTCAGCTGCATAAACTTATGTGACGCCTCAGGCATTGGTTTGACTCCCTACCCCAATGCAAATATATAAAGTTGATGCCCTTGATTGGGATGTGACTGGTATGATACTGATAGAGGCATCATAACCAACTATCTCTCATTTCACACTATTTCAAAGATGTCCCAAATGTTTAAACTTCTGATATCTTAAAAGTCACATAACACATTTGCATCTTTTACCTTTAGTAAACTGTGCTAAAGGTGTCCTGTATACATTGCTTCTCATGCATACTGTATAAGCACACCTATATTTCAAGTTTAGACCAGACCAATTCTATTTCTTGTTTTACGTATCCTCCAGTTGTATTTTTTCCAGAATACGAAAAGAAATAAAAGTGAATTTTCCCCGCTCAAAAAATAAAATCCTAATGTTTTTATTGGTCAAAAATGTAAACTTACAAGAAATTCTTCTGAGGACAAAAATATGTAAAACAAGAAATACATTGGTCTGGCCTTATTGATAAAGAACATGGCACATAACCCAAGAATTGATTACCAAACACCAAATTCAGTTCCAACAGGGAAGACCTGCAGACAACCCACCACCCTGCTAAAAGACTGAGTATGGGTTTACACCACTTTTAGCAATATTCCAATATTATGGCGGAAGACACCAGAAATGGACTTGAAACATTGTACCGATTTCGGGAATCGAACCGGGCCTTCGGCATGATGAGAGAACACTTTAACCACTAGGCTACCCCCACCCCACCTAAAAGAGTAGAATTCACACTCTCCCAAAGAGAGAGAGAGAGAGAGAGAGAGAGAGAGAGAGAGAGAGAGAGAGAGAGAGAGAGAGAGAGAGAGAGAGAGAGAGAGAGAGAGAGAGAGAGAGAGAGAGAGAGAGAGAGAGAGAGAGAGAGAGAGAGAGAGAGAGAGAGAGAGAGAGAGAGAGAGAGAGAGAGAGAGAGAGAGAGAGAGAGTGTCATCAATTTTGTATACATGTACATGCACTTTGTGTGTTTTCATGAAGGAAGAGGGGTGGGGTGGGACTGTTATTCACATTGTACGTGCTTCTCCATAAAAATCATCATCACTCGATCCCAGCCCAGCTATACGTTATGAACGGTCCCTTGCAAATTTTCGATCGAACTTTTAACAAACATTTGAATATTGCTATATTTTCTTTAATATTTATAAATGGTAACTATGGAAGGAAATGGTGTTTTTGTTATGTTGTAGGGGAAAATGCACTCTCATTACACGCTATTCAACTTTACACGACTCAGCAGAAGTAAAGACACTTCCGTGTTCAAGAGAGAAGTAGTGCGTACGAAACACGTTTGACGTGGGCACATAAGCTCCGCCCACTCATGTTTATTTATGATTTCTGTGCACTTAAGACCATTGTGCGTTTAAGGGCACAACATGAGTCAACAGACGTGCTGTGTTATGATCTATTGTCAGTCATTTTCAGTAGGAATGCACAGGATACGTGTTGACATACACAGGCTGTGTGCCAAGGTGCGTTCAGTCGGTCATACCTGAAGATGTTTAAAACATGTCTGGCGCCCGGCAAGGATTAAACAAGGACTCACTCTTAGTGGGGTATCCATCTTGCTAAGGTACCTTAGTTGGCTGTCACTATAACACGGGCATGTGTCAGCCTTGTTAGCAACCACAAGCACAAGCACAAGCACACTTTCACTCACGTCACGTTATCAGAGTTCGACCTTGAAGGCACTATATCACACAACACTTTTCTAAAAATAAATAATGCATTTCTCTCAATAATACTAACTATCAGCCCCCAGGAAAGCTACCATATAATTTAAAAACAACAACAAACGTATTTAGATTACAATATGAATTTTTTTTTTATAAAGTTTAAATGAATTCATGCAACGTTGCATTAGAACGACACTCGCGCCCTTTACCGACCAAACATTATTTCAAGCGACCTCCATAGAGTTATGTCCCTTGAAGTCATATATTCATTACATCTGTAACATTAATATAGTTCTCGGTGAAAGGGTACACCTCTTCGCAAGTCTATAATCTGTCTACCCTGGCTCAAAATGCAAAGTAGCCAGAATAATGGGACGTTTAAATAGGTGCATAAGAAAAGTGTCAATGCTATTCACTTGTTGTGTTTTCCCCAACCTGACAAGGTGGTTCCAATGTCAGTCTTGATTTAAAGTTGTTTGAATTTGTGAATTACAGGTTAGTTACACTTGGTATAAAAGAAATACATTACGACTATATGTTATAATAATAATAAATGCATACTTATAATGCGCCTATTCCACACCTTAAGGATTGCTCAAAGCGCTACAGAATATTTACCCTGGAATATTTACAGTTGAAATTATAAGTAGTATGCTGGGAAAAGGTGGGATTTAAGTCTATACTTAAAAATGTCGATTGTGCCAGAGCTTTTAATGACACAGGGGAGAGAGTTCCAAAGCACAGGTGCAGAGTAAGAGAACGTTCGGTATCCAAAGGATTTCAGTTTGTAGGATGGGGTGACCAGTAGATTTTGTGTGTTGGAGCGCAAGTTGCGTGCGGGGACATAGAGAAGTAGGAGTTCAGACAAGTAGGAGGGAGTCAAACCATGGAGGCACTTGTATGTCAGACAGAGGATCTTAAAGTCGATTCTGGCCCTAGCCGGTGGCCAATGCAGTTCTTTCAACACGGGTGTCATGTGGGAACGTTTAGAAGTCTTGCTGATGATGCGGGCGGAAGTGTTTTGGATCTTTTGAAGCTTATAAAGGGGGTTAAAACTGAGACCTGAAAAGATGCTGTTACAGTAGTCAAGCCTCGACGTAACAAGAGCTCGAACAAGGGCTTCAGTTGCAGCAATTGTCAGGCATTACCGAATGTTACCAATGGATCTCAGGTTAAAATGATTAAAACTCTGATTCAGTATTCACACTAGCTGAAGTTATGCATTTGGTGTAAGTATAATTTCGAGTAAAGGTGCATCGCAGGATAAGGCACAGTGGGTACCTCTGATCTTAGAATATAGAATGTTAGAGTCAGGTGTTATATAGCCAGACGTTTTTAGAAGCGCTCCAAGTTATTTTCACAACGAAGTACCACTTTACCCTTATCATGCATACATACTAAACCAACCGAGATAATTCACATGTGGTATTTTATGTCCCAAACATTAGCATATATGTGCTGCTGTTGGATAGCGCTGGTTTGTCCAGTACCACGTACGTCCCCTCTTGCATTTACAACAGCAAGGCAATGCTGTCGTATTAACTCCCTACCACCTAAAGACACAGTATTGGTTAACCTGCGCCATTGCTGTACCAACATGGCACCCAAATCTTGAACTTTCTTGGGTTGAAGTCTTAAGGCACAAAGACTTCTTCAAAGAGCATCCTATACGTGTTCCATGGGACTGAGGTCAGGTGATCTCCATGATGTCAATACCCGCATTTTTCAGGAGAGTTAGCCATTTGTAGGTGCAACTGTACCCAGCGAAGACGTTCATCAGGACTTCCGGGTCAGAATCGGCCCGACATAAGAGTGAGTGAGTATGGCTCTACGCCGCTTTTACCAATATTCCAGCAATATCACGGTGGGGACACCAGAAATGAGCTTCACATATCATACCCATGTGGGGAAATCTTCCTTGTATATTCATGGCAAACCGGTCACGGGTCAATAAGGTCAATACATTGACAATGTATGCATGCTCCTTCTAACTAAATTGCAGAATGTATGTTCATTACAATATTTTGCATTGAATGCGACACTTGAGGTTTACATGAATATGTCAGACCAATTACTTCTTGGATGATGTATGAACTTCTCTGGAATATACTTTTTAAAGTGAAAAGTTACACACAGGCATAGCTTGAATCACTTTCTAAAACATTAAGGGTAGAATGTGTACACATTTTAAAAATATACCTAATATTTCTGTAATCTTAATAACCTAGTCTGTATTGAGGAAGCAAGACTTGATCTTCTAAACTGAAACAGTTACTAGATATTGTTCTGACAGAAAAACATTGTTGAAACAAGAATGGGTATATGTTGTTTATTTACAATGGCTATATGTTACATACCCAGGTAAATACCATTTGAGGTGAATGACTGAACCCCGGTTATGCATTCACAAGATGAACCTTTTCTACACAACTATATTTCCATAACACCAGTTTGCCTGATGTGTGTGGCAAAATTGTCGTTATCTTTGTTTGATTTTTTATACATAAGATAAGATAAATGATACATTGTAAACAGTACGGAATTGACATGAGCATTTTCTCAAGTGTTACTCATATTAGATTCTACATATTTGTTCCGGCTCAAAAGTTCTAGTAAATGACATATATTCCAAGTTAAGTACCAGATAACACGTGTTTATATGCTTTTTCATGTGTCCATTTCTCTAATGTTTAATAATGTCTGACCATCCTTAAGATCTTGATTTCGCATTCAGGGAAACCGGGATACCGGGAAAAGACAATATTGTCATACAAAATGTCAAGGAATATGTGTAATAGATCTGGATATAACTGAATGTCATTCTGAGAGTTTGAGTTATTGTCAAGCAGTTCATGTCTGAAACAAGAGAATGATGAACTTAGTTAAGTTAACCTACAAACCTGACACACTCCAAAGTGCAATTAAACACACCAGTTAGGTCATTACCAGCGGTACGTACACAAGTTCTTGACTGACACAAACCGACTTGTATAAACTAGACACTCACGATGATTTATAGTGCAGGTGCAATATGTATGGTGTTAGAATTATGGTATAGAACACGTCAAGTTCTGGAATCAATCAGTATCGACAGAAATCTGTATCGACATATGTGCATCTGTGCCTGAACGCGACAGTAGTAGTGACTACTTTGACTCAAACAAGTGTGATTGTAATTGTTTGATCGGCATTTTAGAAGCTGGAGAGTCAAAAAGGAAGCATACAACTTTAGGGATGTCAACTTCTTGTTTATATAGCGACGTTTCGATGTATATTCTTACACCGTTATCAAGCTATGAGTGAATACAACCTCACAATGAGAAGTATATACACATAGTATGTTTTGACAAACAGCAGATTAACATTAACAACAGCGTGTAATTGAATAACAAGTGGTACATAATCTGAAGAGGCCAATAGGGACTATGAGTGAGTGAGTTTGGTTTTACGCCGCTTTTCGCAATATTCCAGCAATTTCACGGCGGGGGACACCGGAAATGGGCTTCACACGTTGTGCCCATGTGTGGAATCGAACCCGGGTCTTCGGCGTGACGAGCGAACTCTTTAGCCACTAGGCTACCTCACCTCCCCATAAGGACTAAAGCCGGACTCACACGGGTCGGCCCGTCAAAACGATATGCCCAATTCGACCGAGTCGTATCGTCTGAGTGATAAATCGAATTCAACAAACGGTACAAGTCGACCGCTCGAATCGACATCGATTGAGTCGCGAGTGTGTAGAGCCTGTTCTAGTTAATCGGCAAGTTGGATGTGGCACGGCCAATCACATTGCGTTTTGGTGTCACGTTGTAAATGTTTACAAACAAGCGCGAAAGATGGCCTCGTCTGCTACGAAGAGACCTCTACTCGATTTTTCCAGGAGGGAAACGGAGCGTTTTGTGGCTCTATATCTGAGCCACGAAACACTCTGGAATATTATGTGTAAGGACTATTCCAGAAGAGAGAAGAGGAATGCTGTGCTGACGGCGATCAGCTTGGCTTTTCCAGAAAAGTCATTGACACAAGTGAGTACTCTGACTATACGTGTGTTGACAAATGTAATGCGAGCATCACATCTACGACAATAATGCTAAATGTCCTATTCGAAATGTAACTACACTATAATATGCGGAGCAAATATGTACTCAAAGCGGAGGTGTTACGACGTAAATTGTAATAAAAACGCAAATTGTAATACTTGCAGCAAATTGTAATAAACTTAACGTAAATTGTAATAAAAACGTAAATTGTAATAAAAATTGACGTAAATTGTAATACGCAAATTGTAATAAAAATTGACGTAAATTGTAATAATTTTCGTTGCGGTAAAATGTAATAAATATTTACGTAAATTGTAATAACAGTTTTAATCACTCGTAAATACGCGGGTGTTTGTTTTTCGTTGCATTTCATACATCAAATAACATTGTTAGGGCGATAACTCAAGAAAGAAATGATGGATTTTGTTCAAATTTGGTACCAAGGTATATTGGCGAGATTCACCGAAACAAGTGAAATGGAGTTACCTTGAGATAATTTTCAAGGTCACAGCCAAAATCTGAGTGTTTTGCCAATATAAAGATTGTTAGCGCGATAACCCAAGAAAGAATTGACAAATCTTAGCTAAATGACGAAAATGATACTCGTCCTGATATATACTCTCCCAAAAATGAAACGGATCATGAAAATAGCAATTTCATGTAGCAATGAATTAAAACGTGATTCATTTTACAAAAGGTTTTGCTCTGTTTATGAGTCCTATGGTGTTTATGTTTTGAAACATCACAACAAAACGCACCATCCGTTAAATACCCGTATGTAACAGCATGATTTTCAATTTCGGCGTGTAGTGTCACAGAATACACAATTCAAATGCAATGCACGTGAAAGTTGGGGATCAGATAGTCGCAATGATGGGTATAAAAGGTTGATCGCTGTCTGTCGATTATTCACTGTATTTGGAATATTGTTGACGAACGCAAAGTGCCACGTCTAAGTGATGCCAACCGTCATCGCCATTGGTTTGCTTGAAGCTGGCCAGTCTCAACGTGCAGTTGCCCGACGCATAAATGTTCACCAAAGCACCATTTCACGGCTCTGGGAGAGATATATGGCCGCAGAATGCGGTAGCAGATGCCCCTCGTAGTGGGCGACCTCGAGCGACCACTGCGGCGCAGGATCGCACATCCGGGTACATCACCTGCGTCATCGAACAGCTACGGCGACCAATACCGCTCGACAAATACACGGATTGAGGAGGCTTTCTGCTCAGACCGTCAGAAACAGGTTGAGAGAGGCTGGTTTACGTGCCAGAAGACCTTATTTTGGCCCTGTGCTTCGACAACATCGTCGACATCGAGTTCAATAATGCACCAACGTTCAAACCTGGAACCTACCGATTTGGCGTAGAATCTGGTTCAGTGATGAATCACGATTTCTATTGGAACGACGCAATGGAAGAATGCGGGTGTACAGACGTCGACGTGAACGTTTCGCCGACGAAATGAGTATGTGCTGGCAATGTGAGTGTTTAGTTCATTGCGCCTAACAGGCAGCATGGCTGTACAGTCCCCAGGGAGTTTAAAAGAAATGAGAACGTCTAAGGAAAAAAGCATTTCGATCTCTGAATACTTCTGAGCTATTAAAATACAAAACGCAAAGGAATAAAGTAAATAATCTGAAAAGAATAGCCAAGGGAAACTTTTAATCTATTTTTGATAACTATTTATCACCTCAGTCTACTCAACCAGGTGGTTACTACTTCATCGGGACCCATTCCCCTTCTTGTCACTGATGATTCTGGGGCACCTTCAGGTTTTACAGATTTGGATACAGCTCAAACATTAAATGAATATTTTGTATCTGTTTCAAATGTTACTGATGGCGGCAAGACTTTGCCACCTGTTAGCCATCGCTGTGTTAACAGTATAACAAATGTAATTGTAACCGAAACGGAGGTATCTGATAAGACCTTACCAGCAAACAAATCTAGTGGACCTGATGGCATTAACATGAGAGTTTTAAAACGAATTTGTACATCTATGGCTGACCCTCTTTGTTTGTTGTATAATATATCACTGAGTGACTGTATTTGCTTACATTGTGGAAAACGGGTAATGTTTTGAAAGAAGGAGATGCATCCCTCCCAACTAATTACAGACCTAATAGTTTATTACATGTCCTTTGGAAAATCCTTGAAAGAATAATGGTAAAGCATGTGCACGACCATTTCCATGAACATAACATTTTAAGTAAATTCCAGTCAGGTTTTACTGCTAGTCATTCAACTACATCTCAACATAGACATTTATCATAATATATGCTCAGTTCTAGATAATCACCACCTTTACTGTATGCTGTTTTGTGATATTTCAAAAGCTTTTTACAGGGCATGGCATAAAGGTTTATTGCACAAATTAGAAAATGATGGTGTTCGTGGAAACGTACTTAGTTGGTTAACTAACTATCTATCTGGGCCTGGTTGTTCAAAACTCGGTTATCTTAACCGCCGGTTAACTCCTTAACCGGCCGTTAGGTAACCGAACGTTAAATATGCGTTGTTCAAAACATGGTTAGTCATGCCGTTAGCTAACGTCGCCGTCAAAGTTTAACAGTGTGGTTAACGTCACTGGTTAGCTTCCATATATCCCATAGTTCCGTTTTCTGTTTACTTCCGGTTTACCAAAAATGGAAACGCAAAATGTCGCCTGCACCCCAAGAAAAAAGAGAAGTCGAAATTTCTCTGCTGACGAAGAGAATGTAATCCAGTCAATGGTTGAGGCCAACTATCATAGGCATGCGAATGTCGTAGCGTTACGAACGTTTTGTATTGGAACACAAGGTTCCAGCCGTTTGCATAATTTATATTTCAAAGACATTATATGATCCCAGCTCTGTGTGGGACTTACTTCAATTCCAGCAACAGAAAAAACATTTTAATGAAAAACTATAGCACAGCTATAGATAAAATATGATGAATCCATGAAAATAATATTAATATTAGAAGCATGTTGTCCGTGGATAGAAAATGTATAAATATTACACACAGAGTTACGCTTAGACGGCTACAGTCTTAAAGATTACATATACTCTAGGGGGTACAAATACATAAATCACTAACCAAATATAAAGACGCACATTGACCAGTATCTACATACTGGTGAGTGGACATCAACCATGTGAATGTAGCAAGAAATTTATCGCGCAGTATTGTGACTTCGACCCCCACCTCGCTTCCGAGGAAGAAATCGTTATGTTATAAGTTGTGTCATGGAAAATCTTTATGGTCATCAATCATATACATATTTTACTACAACTAGTAAGTAGTTTTGATTCTTTAACTTCCGTGAAGCGATCTGAACACAAGTAAGATATCGTTTCAGGCTTCCACAACGCTCGCTTCGCATTCACAAACATAACCCATTTAGCACGAACTGCGGGGTCCTGTGGAAATCTGTGCATGGTGACACCATCGCCCGATCTTTCATATGTAATAGTTAAAAGTGTAAAAAAAAACAAAGTTCATTTGTTCTTTAATGAATCTTTGAATTCCCACAAGACCTATCGCTCACTTTTCACTCCTTAAATTGTCATGACTGTATGGCCAAGTCGTGAAGATGCTATTAATATCATTTATTAATTATTTGCCAAGTCTGTCAAAAATTGTAATGTATGAACACACATTGCCAAATCTTTTAACATCAAACAATATAGATGTTGTGAAATTAATACCATAGCTTTTATCTGAAATATGCATTCAATACCAATAGAAACTTAATATGTTACTAGCACCACGTGCAAGTAATCAAACTGTAATCGTACTATAGGCCCCAGGGCCAACACTGCTGAATAAAATCGATCTATTATCCGACCTTACTTTTGACAGGAATCTCATGAATAATACTGTGCAATATCGTGATTATCTGAACGCCTTCACAGACGCATATTCTTGAAAAACATGAAGCTGCGTCTAATTTATAGATGAACATAACTTCCTCGATACTCATTAATCAGATGAACCTTCATTTAGTTCAATTCACAAGTGACTGCAGAAAATGCATAATTCTTGTTAATGACTTCACGGTCGGAAAACATATATTATATTTCATAATTTCATGCATTATAGAACGCTGCAACGATTCGACAGAGAAATACTATTGTGCCATAGTATTCCTTATATGAACCTATCAGTGTATAACATTAGCATTCAGATATTGTTATAAAATAAGTTAAAAATTCCAAATATTATTGTGTAATATGACAAGAAATAGTGTTGTTTTCGCTGTGACAAAAAGGTTTCGATATTCATTTAATCAAAGTGACTACGAAGTAGGCCTGCATATCACTCACAACAGAAATAGATACATAACAATGTTATGTTTATTTTCCTACACATCAGTTGCGAGAGCAATGTTTATGCTAACTAAGTTTTCATCAATTAATACAGCATTTCTGAAAGATGATTTGCTTCAATTAAAACATTCGAAGAATGAAAAAGAAATTAGGTCTATTGCTGAAATGATTAGTAAAAATATAATTAAAATCCATCTATGGGAAGGGATGCCAGACGGACAAAATCGGATAATTACTTGGAGTATAGACTTTCAAAATAGCATATTAATTAACAATGATATCAGTTTTTAATAAAATCACTAATAATTCTGAAACGTTGCCGATAAGCCTGGAATCGTGTTCAGATGTTTTCATAAATACACTCACACGAACGCCCAAGTGCACTTTGCGCCCTATTGGATAGTGTTTACAAAATCATGTTTCGCGAAGGCCGGTATTGAAACGCCAATTACATCACTTGTATTTCATATTCAGCGGCGACAAATGAATCACTGCATTCTAAGGCTGGGACGGGTACTCGGGTACTCGAATCCGGGTCGGGTACAGCTGGAATCGAGTCCTATTTCTAGGAATCGATTATCCGGAAAGGGAAAGAGCTCTGTAATGACATGGGCAGACAATAGCTTGTCTTTTTGATTTTTGAAGTAACACACATTTACATCATTGAGTGTATGAGTGATTGAGTTTAGTTTTACGCCGCACTCAGCAATATTCCAGTTATATGGCGGCGGTCAGTAAATAATCGAGTCTGGACCAGACAATCCAGTGATCAACAACATGAGCATCGATGTGCGCAATTGGGAACCGATGACATATGTCAACCAAGTCAGCGAGTCTGACCACCCGATCCCATTAGTCGCCTCTTACGACAAGCATGGGTTACTGAAGATCCATATTCTAACCCGGAAATTCACGGGTTTTTACATCATTGGTATTGTCCGATTAATGGAGCATAGTTTTAATGACTAATTTATCTGTGCATGAGCAGTGAGTAGTTAAGTTACAGTAGCAGCAGGAACAAAACGTTCGTTGTTATAACGAGGAATGTAAGTAATGGTGTTAATCTCTATATTGGTTAAACAGACGTAAATTAAATAGCTTGAGGTCAGTTTTAATGTCTTATTACCAACTGTTCAAGTTTTCTACAATAACCTCTGTGAAATCGTGATTGAATATTCAGAAGGTTGACCCGAATGTATTTCTTACATTTCCGGGTACTCGATTCCTATTCGGGTACGTACATGCGGGTACTCGATTCCATTGTTTCCTACTCGTCCCAGCCCTACCTCATACATTTTAGAATCTAATTACAACTGGTCTTTTTGGCACCAATACCAAGCGTCTAGATAAAGTGAAACGAAAGATATTGGGGGTGGAAACAACTGCTGTGCTCGAAAGACAACACCTGTTTGAAATGTAAACAAAAATCTTTTCAGACTTTACACTGTGGAGCATTTTCTCACATTTTCAGACACCCATTTGCATGGAAAGAGAATAGTAGCAAGAAATAAGAAATTAAAAATAGATACAATACAGGAATGTGATGTGTTTACACGAAACTGTCAAGTTTCTGTGCTGCGTGACACCATGACTGACGCAAAATCACGCAGAACGACAACGGTAATAATCGGCATTTCTGGCTTCTTCTCTTTCTTAAAATGGGAGTGTATTTGGCAATTTCTCTGAGGTGAAGGTCGGTAGAATAAGAGTATACACAATCACCGTATCCCGCCGATTACACTTTCAGTATCATAATGTAATCGTTCGGATATTTTTTCATGAAACTAATTTAATTATCTACATGGAGCCTTGTCCAATATCATATCATACGAGTGTATAGGGTGTACGTGTTATATTCTTTGAAAGTGTTTGTTTGAATAATATTTACAGAAGAAATTCACACATTTAGTGTAGTAAAGCATATATAAACCTTTCCACAAGTGCTAAAAGATGAAACGTTGGCATCATGTACTTGTACAACGTGTATTTTAGTTCCTATGATGTGCATAGATACAGTTTCGTATGTAACTCTTCGGCAGAATTTTTTTCCAATATCGAAGTCCAGTCCACGATACACTATCCTTTCTTTGCTGAGCTGGCATCATGAAAGCAGTGTTAGCCATGACCGCCATTTGTGAGTTAACCACACTGTTAAAAAGTTAGCGGCGGTCCTTAGGTGTGTTAACTCAACGTCACGTTAACAACCTGTTAAAAGTTAACAGAGTTTTGAACAACAAGATTACCTTCTGTTATTAGTTAACAGTCGGTTAAATGTATAACGGCTGGTTAAAAGATAACCGAGTTTTGAACAACCGGGCCCTGATAGACGACAGTGTGTCTCTGTTAATGGAACATAATGAAAAACTAAATGTTACTGCAGGGGTTCCTCTAGGATCTGCCCTTGGTTAATTTGTGTTCCTTGTATATATCAATGATTTACCTGGAAATTGACAAAATATCACAATAATGTTGGCCGATGACACATCAATCGGTGTTGCGGGAAAATATGTAAAATCCATAGAAGCAACTCTCAACTATGATTTAGCCCAATTGAATAAATGGGCAGAAAAGTGGTGTGGTGTGTTCTAACGGATATATCTATCATACTTGAAGACATAGAGGGGGTGGTGGTGGTTCTAACGGTTATATCTCAAATACTTGTAGAGGCGGGAGGCCTAACGGGTATGAACAACAATAAAAACTTTCATGCATTTATGACCCACATGTTCGAACCTTTTATCAGTCTCTAAAAGGCAATAGATTTTAATGAGCTTCGTCCTTCAAGCCTGAAAACCTTTAAATATGGTTGATTAATCCTTTGTCATTTATCAAAATAAGTAGTGAGGTTGTGTTTTATTGTTATAGATTTCTAAAATATATGGACACTATTGGGACGTTGGTAACTGTCATCACACATTATTTGACGACATTTCTCATGGTTTGAATATAGCCGACTTTATAGAAGATAAATATCAGTTTACAACACAACTGCCTAAATCTTGGTATTTTCGGAACCAGAGAAGGGATATGCCGATATTTAGGTTAACCTAGCATATTATGGTCACGAATATAATTTTCTATTTATAACCGAAGTCTTTAATTGCGGAAATTACGCGATAATCTACTTTCCAACAAAGGCAGGCTCCCCGTCATCGTTGTATATAGAAGGCGGCTTCTTAGAAGCAACGTGACGTCTTAACATTGTTCATGATGTCATGTCACCATGACAAAGTGATATTGTACCCGGTGCATATCGCATGAAAACAAATTATCCCCGATATGTTTGCCCTCGTAGGTTATCAGCATTGCTATGATCATTCTTTGAGGTTAATGCCACCCGTTGAATTCTTTGTTGTATTTTGAGCGGTGAAACTAAATAAATGATTTCTTTAGTCTACCCATAACAATTAAGGTGTCAACTTCCACTGTATACCGTACAGAAAGAAGTTTTGACTTTACTTTGATAACGAGCACATCTGATCGATTCCTTGAAGCAAATGATGCAATTCAATGTCATTTCTACATTTTATTTTAAATGCATCAATCAAATACAACAAATGAGTGTAGACAGATTGACTGCTATGTGGCAAGGAATAACCAGGCGCCAGCGATTTATGATATCCTTAGCAAATGTAACTTAAAATTCCTTCTCATAAAAATACAATTATATGTAGTAATACGATGAAGAAAATAATACGAACCAGGTTAAACTGTGACAGCGCAATATATGAATGTATGATCGAAACATAAATCATAATAAATCACATATGATTAAAACATTAAATTAACTTCAAATATGTCATTGCGTCAACATTGAAAATAATTCGAAAATGAAAAAAAAAGAAACGTACATTTCAAAGCGTAAACAAACAATATCCCGTTATTTTGGGATATGCCATGAAGAACTTCAAAATGTAATAGAAATAACATTGAATTATTGAAAGCTATTGCTCGTAAAATATGTCCTTGCGTCAACATCAAATAACTCCATAATGAAAAACAATTCACTTTAATTTTCGAAACATACACAAATAATCTCTGGCTTTTTTAAGACGTGTCGCGAATAATTTCACAGCTGGTAGAATCAACATGAAATTATAGAAACCATATGCTAACAAAAGTTTGAAAATTAGTAATGACAAAGCGTTTGTCACAAACATAGCTATTACCCCCGCCACATGTCGATATCTGAATGTCGCAATTATTCTCTGTCTGACCCTGAAATTTATGTAAACGTTACCGAAACTGTCATCTGATGCCTTGATACAAAATGCGAACAAATTCCATCCAATAGGTTTGGAGATATCGCAAGAATACTCGCTGTGACCTTGAAAATAATCCGAAGGTCACTGATTTCGACTGGCGTTAGACGATACTCCCAACGCATGTTGGTACTACCTTTAAGCAAAACATATTAATTCTGTCTTGTATTTTCGCACTAAAAAGTTAGACATGTGCAAAACACTGTGAACTTAAAAATGAGCACAAGTTTCCCAATCAGTTGGTGTTGGGGGAATCCCGCCAATACACCTTGATATCAAATTGGATCAAAATCTATTAATACTTTCCTGAGTTCGCGGCTACCAAGCTTGGCATGTGCAAAACTGTTACACCTTCGCTGTGACCTTTAAAATGACCTCAAGGTCACTAAATTCAAGTGGTGTCGGTACATCTCCAATCTCCAGTCAATAAACCTTGGTACCAAATTTGAACAAAATCCATCATTTCTTTCTCGAGTTCTTTCAGTAAACAGAATGGGGAGTCATTTGAACAAGCGATTGTAGTTTTTAAATTGCTTTTTTGTGCAGTTTAATATCTAAGTTTGATTCTAGCCGACTTCTACCAATCTCAAACATAGCATGTTTTGTTTCCTGAAGTTTGTGATGCATTTTATTTCAGATTTTACGTTTTTTGGGAGTACCAAGCCAAGATACAAAGTCTCACAAAATGGGGATCGTGAGGCTGCAACATAGCAAAACCAATTTGCTTGAGGCTGCCAGATAATATGTAGAAAAATAAAACATAAAAACAGCTGCATTTGTATGATGTTCTAGGTGAGGCTGACTACTATTTGAACGTCGCTCGTAGTTATACCCGTTAGAACACCCACCCACCTCTCCGACTCTACATGCATGCAAGTGTGTTAGATATACCCGTTAGAAACCCACCCCTACCCCACCCCCACTTTATATGTATACATATCAAAACCTCAAAAGATATTCGCAAAAGACATGATACAGAGGACAGTTTATATCGATTATATATCAGGACGAATATCATTTTTAGTCATTTAGCTAAGATTTGTCAATTCTTTCTTGGGTTATCGCGCTAACAATCTTTATATTGGCAAAACACTCAGATTTTTGCTGTGACCTTGAAAATTATCTCAAGGTCACTCCATTTCACTTGTGTCGGTGAATCTCGCCAATATACCTTGGTACCAAATTTGAACAAAATCCGTCATTCTTTCTTGAGTTATCGCCCTCATAAGTTTATTTGATGTATGAAATGCAACGAAAAACACCCGCGTATTTACGAGTGATTAAAACTGTTATTACAATTTACGTAAATATTTATTACATTTTACCACAACGAAAATTATTACAATTTACGTCAATTTGTATTCAATTTGCGTATTACAATTTACGTCAATTTTTATTACAATTTACGTCAAGTTTATTACAATTTGCTGCAAGTATTACAATTTGCGTTTTTATTACAATTTACGTCGTAACAGGCGGTTTATATCTGTGGCACAGAGACACTCATGTGCGCAATAAGTTATGTAAAAAATAATACGAATTCGTTTCTGCATATTTGAACAGCTGGTTACACCAAGACCTATTAGTGTATATTGGGGCAAAATATCCCCTTATATATATAAAATATTGTACAAGCACATAACTGGAATTGTGATTCATCTGTGGCCAAAACGTATATTGTAAATATGTACCCTTGTAGATACTGTAATATTTGCAAAACACATAATTAACTCATTAACACTCAGAACAGTGAGTGCCCCTTTAGATTTGCATGCACTTGTTAACATGGTTAATTCAGCAAGTGTTAAGGGTTCACAAATGTATTATTTCATGAAAAAGTGTGAAAGTTTCATCTATTTATTATTTCCTCCTGGTAGTCTAAATGGTAATCTTTAGGCTTCAGTTTCATTCTGGTCAAACACTTCAAGAATCCTTATTCACTGCATTCATTTTTGGGTGATTCAATGGACTGACTGACTGACTGAGTTTAGTTTTACGCCGCTTTTAGCAATATTCCAGCAATATGACGGCGGGGGACACCAGAAATGGGCTTAACACATTGTGCCCATGTGGGGAATCGAACCCGGGCCTTCGGCGTGACGAGCCAACGCTTTAACCACTAGGCTACCCCACCGCCCCGGTGATTCAATGGAATATTCATTTGCTAAAATAATTATTGTCACCATCTTGTATGTTACTTTGCAAATCTTATTGATATTGTTGAAACACCTTTATTGAAACAATGATTATTAAGTTTCATTTATGATAATAATAAATAACTACTGTTCAAAAGAGGCTAATGATTCTTTCATAATAGGTAAAACATGATGGAAGATAGGTACATAGACATAATAGATGCCTGACATAATAGATGCATACATTCACATACCATAAGGATTTTTTTCAAAATATTTCATGTTATAAATCATATAATTGTTTTGTAATTATTTCTGTTAAGATTATTATGCAATATTCACTTAGAGCTATTGTGTGGAAACTTTAACACATACTAAATATGCAGTTTCATTATCTGGTAATCATAATTTGGTCTTTTCGTCATATTTTCTTTTGGTCCTATAATTAAGAGATAAACATACTGTGTTGGAAAAGCAGAGGTATATAACGAAATTATGCAATCATGGTAATAGCTTCAATTTTTTTATTTAAAACCTCATGCTACACAGTAGGTTTATCTCCATTCTTCCATAACCATGTTTTAAAAGAAAATACATACTGTACGATTACATACCTCTGAATGACTTCATTCAACCTGCACCATACCGACACAGTTCAATGTACAATACCGACACAGCTCAGTGTACAATACCGACACAGCTCAGTGTACAATACCCACACAGCTCAATGTACAATACCCACACAGCTCAATGTACAATACCATCACAGCTCAGTGTACAATACCCACACAGCTCAATGTACAATACCCACACAGCTCAATGTACAATACCATCACAGCTCAATGTACAATACCCACACAGCTCAATGTACCATGTAAGGTTAAATTTTGTCCCATTGCCAGTCAACTTGTCCATTCGTCATAAAATAGTCAGTAAATTCATCCCTGACATCCCTGACATCTCTGGCTGACGATGAGGAAAAGACAGACAAATGACTACGGTATATTATCTATGGTAGAATACATATTATATTTACAATTTCCAAAGATTTCAAATGCCCTTGCTGAGATAAAACCCTGCCTTCTAGATGAAGTTGCACTCACTGGTGTGACATATTTTGTGTACAGTTACTTTCTCTTAATTATTAAGAAGTCTGTGATACTTTCAAGCTCATTTTATATAAAAATCATTTTCATATTACAAATTGTTACACTCATATTCTATAATTTATTCTATTTAATTTGTTGTTACAGATAAATGTGCATAACATACATTAATAAAGCTTGTTCAACCAAATATATATATTTGTAGTTATATTTTTATCTCCAGTGCAAGACGCGGGGGATAAAGCCATCCATTGCCCAGCCTAATAGCAATATATATTTGTCCGATGTTTTGACATTAAAAGTAATTATTTGTTGAACTGGTGCTAAATGGGAAATTTTTTAAATTTGTAATAATGGGGAATAATTTGTACAAGACCTTTTTATCTCCTTGAAATAGCTTACATTTGCATTAATTTAGTTCAGATGATTAGATTGTGCACATCTGACTGTTTATATATACAGCTAGAGGTTGCACTATCAAACCAGGGGTCGGGGAAATGTTGTTGACATGACTGTGTTGTGAGTATGGTTTATTTATATGGGTACTTGTACACACCTTGGCATACACAGGCTGGAGAGCTTCATAAATGCCTTTACAGACCTCTGGTACAAAGGTGCAAATGGTGTTAGACGGCACTCTGTATAGGTAGGATAGAGACTTGAAGCTGTCACGTATGGTGGGGGAATGCAAAGAAAGAATATAATAACATCAGTATTATTCAGTGAGACTCATCAAATAATTTAAATAAACTTACACAATTATTTTACCCCACATATGGTTTCAAAAGTGAGCATTGAAGAAACTATAATTAACAATCATTACACTGTTATCCTATGATTCAAATATTACCTATATAGAGTAAGTATTCTTATTGTAATTAGTGATGTCTATACTCCAGCTGCAATATGAAACTTGAAAGTTAAAACATATTATTTATATAGTCCACAATATATGAAATATATCATCTAAATATTGTAGAAAATCCGTGAAGGAGAAGGGCGTTGTTATTGTGGCTCTGTGCAGAAAATCATATTTGCACTAAAACAAGGTTAGAGTTCCACCCGTAACACCCGCTTAAAATGTATTCAATTTGTTATGATTATTTCGAGGGGTTTGGGTTTAGGTTCAGGGTCAATGCCAAAGATAACTGCTGCTACGTCTGCTTCGGACATTTTGATACCATGGAAACAGAATACCGCGAGATATTATGAGATCGACACTAGTATCGGCAGATCGAATCGTGTGAGAGGTAGCAAATCGATCGGTCGATATTAGTTACAACCACCGAACATGTTGTACAATGTATGGAAATCGGCAGGTCGTTACGACATGCCGACCCGTGTGAGTCGCACTTAAGAACAATGAAACAGGTGATGAAGCCAATAAACAGGGGGGATTATGTAGTAAACATAGCTGATAGGGTGCTTTGATAGAGTCTTTAGCTTGACTAATTCTTCATAGGCCGAGACCCGTGAAGATCCACGTTAGATCAGCAATCCATGCTTGCCGTAAGAGGCGATTTGTTGACACATGTCATCGTGTCTCAATTGCGTAGATTTATGCTCATGCCGTTGATCGCTGGAATGTCTGGTCCAGACTCGATTACTTACAGACCGCCGCCATATAGCTGGAATATTGATGAGCTCGGCGTTAAACAAACCAACCCAATCATAGGCCGATGGTATGTAGTACCCTGGGTCTCTGTTCATTAAAGGTTTGTGGCGGCGGATTACGATGGTTTCCAAAGGTTTCTGTTTGTGAAGTCTTGATTCTTGGGTGAAGAATTTCAAATTTACATCGAAACGTCGTTCT
Source organism: Haliotis rubra (assembly GCF_003918875.1). NCBI lineage: Eukaryota > Metazoa > Mollusca > Gastropoda > Lepetellida > Haliotidae > Haliotis > Haliotis rubra. Next base: position 27,439 of record NW_025765370.1, on the reverse strand, counting down.
ATGCAATAAACAAGAAGTTGTCATCCATAAAGTTGTATGCTTCAAATTGATTGTTTAAATCGTAATGAATATAAATTTTACCGCCCTTGATGTGATCAGAGATACCAAATCTGTGGATCAGATTTCATTAAGCTTGTTCAGGAGGCCCCATGCAAATCGTGCCAACTTGATCCAGTGCCAACGTGGTTATTACGTCAGTGCTTGCCGGTAGTGACGACAGCAGCATGTTCTGTGATCAACAGCTCTCTTGACTCTGGTAAAGTACCTCACTGTTTCAAGCAGGCACTCGTGACGCCTTTACTGAAGAAACCTTCTCTGGATCCTCTGGAACTCAACAACTACAGACCCGTATCAAACCTTCCATTTCTTTCTAAAATAATGGAGAAAGTGGTCTTGAAGCAACTCAATAAACATGTATCCAAACATGATATCCAGGAACCTTTTCAATCTGCCTACAGAAAATCCCATTCGACAGAAACTGCTTTACTGAGGGTGTACAACGACGTCCTCCTATCTTTGGACAAACAGGAAGTTGTTCTGCTTGTGCTGTTGGATCTGTCTGCGGCTTTTGACTCTGTGGAATATTGCATTTTGCTATCCCGCCTCAAGCACACCTTTGGCGTAGCAGGCACAGTTCTAGCTTGGTTGGAATATTACCTTGACAAGAGATCTATGAGCGTACAGATTGACGGAGTCTGTTCTGATCCTAGGGACCTGAAGCGTGGAGTTCCACAAGGATCTGTGCTGGGTCCTGTACCTCTTTTCGATGTACATGCAGCCTCTAGGAAGTATAATTCGTCAGCATTCACTCAACTTCCACAGCTATGCAGATGATCAGCAGTTGTACATTGGCATAAAGCATAAAAGAATCCAGGATGGAGTTGACCAACTACACAGATATGCATCAAGTGCATCCAGGACTGGATGTCAGCTAATGTTCTAAAGCTCAACAGTGATAAAACTGAGTTTATGGTCATAGGAACACCTCAACAGCTAAACAAGGTTGACAACACCAGACTACTGGTGGGAACATCTTCTGTAACTCCGTCATCCTCACTCAAGAATCTTGGAGTTGAAATGGACAAATGCATGTCAGGCAAAGCACAGGCACTCAAGACAGCAAGAACCGCCAATTTCAAGCTCCTCATCATCGGTAAAATCCGAAAATATTTGGACTTTGATACCTGCAAAACGTTGATTCATTCTTCCGTCTCGTCCCATCTGGACTATTGCAACTCTCTTCTCTCTGGATCCGGTGTAGCAGCCCAGAATACCCCCCCCACCAGATTATACCCCGGGGTAAACTATGGGCTAGCCCAGTTTATACCCCGGGGGTATATTCTGGACCAGGCCAAAGTATACCCCTCCAGCCCAGACTATACCCCTAAAAAATTATGTTGACAATTCACTCAATATGAGTGTGTGACTCAGGGCAATGGTCTTGGTGTCATTTAAAGGAATTTATAGGTGCATTTTATTTACATTACTGCATAATACAAAATTTATGAAGCATTTGTTTAGTGCCTCTCTGCGATGTGATATTTTCGACTTTGCGTATCCCAGCCATGCTGATATATCATCAAGGTTAGTAGTTAGTTATCTGCTTTATCTGCTTTAACTAAGGTATTTCGGCGACGGGAATTACACTTATTAAGAAATGAGGTGGAACCAAAATAGAAAATTTGAGAAAACTGATTTGAAAAGTTAAAAAAACATATATACATATTTATAACAATTTTAAGATGGTAAAAAGTGGAATTATTCTATTTTTGTCTGGGAGATTTGATGGTCTATGGAGATCATCAAGGTGTTTGTGGAATTATTTTATACCTACCTTCTTGTTGTGACACAAATTAGTTTGACTTTTAGAGAGAAAACATATAAGTTAAAAAAATTAAACAAAACATTTTGACAAGTGGTAAACCAATCAAATGTGAAATGAGAAAGATTAAACCACATGCTACAAACACATTACATTGTAATAGAAACTCAACAACAACATGAACAGATTAACTACGGGCATACTCTACTCATTAATCTAATTAGGGCTGTACCATTTTGGAGGTGGGCGTTGTCTTAATTAATACCCTACTCCACTGTCTAACAACTGGCTGTCTAACTAATGGGAGATAACCAGTGTGAGAAGGGGCTGGTGTGATTAGGGGCTGGTGATAGTGTGAGTAGGGGCTGGTATTTGTTTATCAATATGATTGTGTGACTCTGGAGACTGATCTCGGTGTCATGTACAGGTATTTAAAAGTGCATTTCATTTGATTTCCTATATCGCATTCAAACTTCAACATGGATGACAACCTCTATACCCAGATCTTGAACTACTACACCAGCTCTGATAAGAAGTATCCTAAGCATATCTATGACCTGGATCCTGACACCCGTTTGAATGCGAAGTCACATTTTCGGCAAACTGCAAAACCATTTCGGGTAGCAAACGGAATTGTCTTTCGTGGTGAAAGAGAAGTGCTCACGAAAAGCCGCCTACCCTGCATCCTGAAAGCATGCCATGACAACCCAGCTACAAGTGGACACTTTGGCAGAGATAAAACCTTCGGCAAAATATCCTCGCGTTATTATTGGAAAGGTATGAAGAACGACGTGCAAGAATATGTCAAGACGTGTCCGAAGTGCTTTGTCATCAACCCGAAAGTCAACACAGAAGCACCACCCCTACACTCCATTCCTGTGCCTGCCAAAATCTGGAGCCTCGTTGGAATTGACATCATCGGCCCTCTACAAGAGACAACAAGCGGCAAAAAGTACATCGTTGCGGTAACCGACCATTTTTCCAAGTGGTCGGAGGCAGCTGCTATCCCGGATAAAAGTGCGAAGTCGGTTGCTCTGTTTCTTTTCCATGTCATCTGTCGACTGGGCTGCATGGACACATTGATCAGTGATCAAGGACGTGAATTCGTTAACAAAGTGATTGACTCACTCATGGACCATTTCCAGACGGATCATCGCATAACCTCGACGTACCATCCTCAGTCCTCACTATATTTACAGTGCAGTTGGTCAGTCAATGCAATGGCTGATGTACCCTGCCAGCTTCAGCTTGAAAACTCACACTGATTATGCTTTGTATCTGGAAAATGTATCGGACCATTTCAATGTTGTAACCAGTGTTTAATTGTGTGAGAAGTACAAAAAAATTGTAGTAGTATCCTTAATCACTTGTTTTCTGTAGGGGTATAATCTGGGCTGGGGGGGGTATACTATGGCCTAGTTCAGAATATACCCCGGGGTATAAACTAGGCTAGCCCAGATTATACCTGGGGTATAGTCTGGGCTAGCCCAGTTTAACCCCGGGTATAGTCTGGGACAGGGGTATACTCTGGCCTGTTACACCGGCATTATCTCACATCTCCAGAGAGTTCAGAACAAAGCAGCCCGCCTCATAACCCGCACTCGACTACATGAACGCATCACTCCAATTCTCAGAGAACTGCACTGGCTACCCATCAAACAGCGTATATCCTTCAAGATCCTGACTATCTTCTTTTCTGCCCTCCACTGTGACACTGCTCCAACCTATCCTAAGGACCTCCTCACTCCCTATCTCCCTGCTCGCAGACTCCGCTCATCTGGTCAACTCCAGCTCTGTGTACCCTTTACGAGGACAAAGTTAGCTAGCCAGGCTTTTTCTGTTGTGGCTCCAACTTTGTGGAACAGCCTACCAACATATATTAAATCTGCGTACTCTGTCCAGTCATTCCGCCGTGACTTGAAAACCCATCTCTTCAACCAATAACTCTGTTTATTTTATTCTTATTTTTAACCTTGTGAAGCACCACTGAGCAGCCACCGGTTGGAAATTGGGTGCTATACAAGTGCATTATTATTATTATATTTAAATTTATTCTTATGACGTAATTCTATGCATGTGGTACGTACACCTTGCACAGATGTTTCATGATAGTTCTGCTACATGCACACATTCACATCAGTGACAACATCAGCAAAGGTGACGTCAGTGTTCTTGTCATGTATGGTCAGGTCTTTAGATTCGTGTAGACTACCACATGTAATCACGCTTGCAGTTCTGACACTCGTGGAGAAAGGTAGGGACAGATTAAGTATTCTTATCTTATCGCCCATCGCTAACATTTCACGTTGAGGGTATGGTGTATAAAGGTGTATATAACATGCAGATAGACTCCGACTCCGACTCTTTATTTCGTAGATCATGCAGATAGAACGAGTACCTTCTCCTCCAGAATAGTCCCCAAAGACAGGGAAATTGTCAGCTGACTAGCTGTTGTTCTAGCAGAGATACTTTTGCTGACCGTGATATCCAGTTGAATGTTACCTGATGCTACACGAATACACACGTAGAAATAGACGCATTTAGAGGCATCATGCGAAGTAGATCGCCCTTCTATGTTACCGCATGTCTTACGTTATATAGCTACTTCATATACAACTAGTTTCCTAGCAAAAAACTCTAATTATATACTTCCACATGAAACTGTATTTTTTTAAAAAGCGTAACCTGTGTTAATATTCTAAAGAAAACATATGTTTCGTTTTCCATGAAAGCTATAGATACTGACATACAGAAGCGACATGTATAAGTCCATTATTTGTACATATTTCACCCCAAGATCTTTTGGCAACCATTTGATTTATTTCATTTTCTTCTATCCCTAATACTAGGCAAATATATGTTGTTCTCGTGCTACCTTTTCAACATGAATCCGGAGGCATTCCCTAGTATTACATGTACAAATTATATACACATTTGTACTGGTTGAAGATCCGGTCTTCGTCAACCCATTTTGTCGTGAAATGCGACTAACGGGCTCGGCTGGCCAGACGCGCTGACTTGATGAATGTCATCGTATCCCAGTTGTGTAGAACGAGATCCATGATGTCAGTCACTGGATTGTCTGGTCCAGACTCGATTATATACAGACCGCCTTCACATAGTTGGACAAATGCTGAGTACGGCATTTAACAAACACACATTGGTTGAGACCGTTTTACATGATCTTCAAAACACGCAGCGATTCAAAGAAGTGTTGTATTCCGGCATTGAGCTAATCGATTGCAAGTTTAAAAATTAAATTTGTGTTTCTGTGCTAAACAAAAGTCCATGTGAAACCAACAAACAGCAAACGAAATTCTATACATTTGACAATTGTACTAATTTTTTTACTAAGTTTCAGACCACAGCAAATCAGTACACAGGTATTACATTGGTAGTAAAGATTAGGGTGGCAGTACAACATATATGACAGTACAAATACACTGCCAATGAATATATACTGAACAGCAAAAGAACTGTCAAGTTTTAAAATAGAAGACATAAACATGAACGCTTACTTTTATGAGATTTCCCTTTTTTCCCGAAAATTGCGTTTCTTTTGCTGTTCAGTATAGTATCTATAGTTCAGTTATGATTATACTGACCAAGCTGCTATAGTGGTCAAGCTTACAAAATAGTCCTTGGCTGGGAATTCAGTGTGAGACGTGATCATCACACAACTGATGATGTGTCTGCTAATGTGAGGTGTAATGTGCCAACCAACACAAGTGTGCCACTTTACACATGTGCATGGTATCATAGAAATTTGTATTCAGGAATTTGCCTTAACTCGCTAGGTCACACAAATGGTGGAAAATTCCGGAGGCTCTAGATCCTTCCAGACTTGTCGTTTTCTCGGTCTAAATATGGTAACTAACACATCGTGGTCTGTAAGGTTGTGAAGCATCAGACACGTTCCAGGTTATCTGATTCAGTTATTGCTGAATGTGTTGGTTATTAAAACCTCTGACCGAAATATACTTGTTTTTTATATTATGTTGTCAAACAAATACCGAACAAAATAACAAGCTGTCATCATGTTTTATTATCCAAGAAACTGATTTTACCTCGGACGTAGGCCTTGGTCATTGGCATGAAATTGACGACAAGAATGGTCAATAAGTGATACACAATACCAAGTGTAATTGTTCTTAAATAGAAGCGACAATCACCTTTCCACATTCATAAGAAATCTCTGCCAAAAGCAGCCTCGATTGTACAATTGTGACGATATCATGAGCAGATATTTGTTTCAGTAGTATTGCAGCTGTAGGATGTTGTTTGTAAACAAATCGGTTCTGAACCAGACAATCAAGTGATTGTCACCATGCGATACGATGACCGAACATGTGGTTATGAATCACTATGAAAGGAATCCCATGGGATATATGAAAATAAGAAATGATATTGTCTTTTAATTGTGTTACTGTTTTGATTCTATTACTCTGATTCCCAGATACAAAGTCAATCAACGCATCTCGGGAAGACCTGACTGTTTTTGTATAATGTGATTTTTCACACGTTGACTTCCATTTATCTCAGTATACTTCTTCTCCATATAAAAAGATGTCTCTGCTAAAAGTAGAACCTATTTCACTACTCCCACTGTATCACATACATGCATTGGGGCAGTAGGGTAGCCTAGTGGTTAAAAGTGTTGGCTCGTCACGCCGAAGACCCGGGTTCGATTCCCCACCTGGGTACAATGTGTGAAGCCCATTTCTGGTGCCCCCCGCCGTGATATTGCTGGAATATTCCTAAAAGCGGCGTAAAGCTAAACTCAGTCAGTCAGTCAGACATACATGCATTTATGTTTGTGGTAAGTGCATCAAGCATACAAGGCAAAATAGGAAATCGGACATCATTTGTGTCAGTGATGGTTAGTGATAAATCTTTTTGAACCTAGGCTGAACATGTTCTGAATGAGATCCATATGTGACACTTTGGAATCTTTGTAGAAAGAGCATGCTCGAGTTTACCTCCAAACTTCTGAAGTATGGACGCCAAAGGGGTTATAGCTGAAACGGCCCCACAGCAGAACGGCCCCAAGACGAAACGGCCCCAAATTGGCTATAACGGCCCCAAATGCTTTGGCTGAAATGGCCCCGTGACTAAACGGCCCCAAGTAAAAACGGTCCCATATTTTCCAAAACGGCCCCAAAATAATCAGTTTTATTTCAATGTGTGTCCTTAGTCATAAATGATAGATCAAAACGCATATTTTTCAATTACTTATTAAATTAATTAACTTTGACATTTTCATCATGATTTTATTCTGTTTAAATGGCCATGAGGCCAATAATACATGTGAATCAAACTGAATATTGTACAGATCATCTAACAATATTCACTAAAATTTAAGTTTGACAAATAAAACATTAGATTTCAGAATCAGAATTCAAATTGTTAAAAACACATCCATACCATGAAGTCACACATACAGTCATTAAAACAACATTGAAGTAGCAGTTGCTCTGTGTCGAGTTAATCCTGACAGAGCTGGTGTTTTGACAAATATTAGCAATAGTACTTTAATGAATCTGTGTTGTTATTTTGTTTAATACCCATTATGTAACTTCAGATTACACTAAAATTGAAAACAAATACATCGTCAAGCACGTTAGTGGTACTGCTGTGTGTGCTGCAAGGAGTGTATTACGATTTTTTTTCTGGTTTCAATATATGTTACATGTCAATATAAAAGCTGAAATATATTTCACGTCTTTTCTTTTTTTGCAATTGTACGGAGTCATTTCAAGCAACATAGTTGATAGCAACATCGGGGCCGTTTTACGTCGGGGCCGTTTTAGCCAATTTGGGGCCGTTTTAGCCAAGCAAAATTGGGGCCGTTTTGTCATGGGGCCGTTTTAGCCTGATCCCCGCCAAAGGTTGGAGGTGCTTAAATGTTGAATGGGTCACTGTAAATATGGGGATACATGTAGTTGACTGTTGGAAAACTGATGTACTACCTCATGTCATACATTACCAAGGATAGCGTTTTGTCACTCGGAATCTCTATGCATAGATATGCTACCACGTGTGTAGACAGCAGTTCACAACATGATATGCATACAGGGACATTGATACAAATACTTAATGCGATGTTGCACGATTAATGGTTTGGGACAGACCATTCAAGCAATTAATATAGCAACGCACTTATAGACAAGGGAATATACTGAATTTATGCACAATGATGACACCAATCCAATTAACAATGAACCTTTCGAGTAACAACTCGAGTTCACTGATCTCTCTTGTATCAAGGGGGTAGGTAGCAGACAGGAATCCTTTCACTGAACGCTATAAGATCATCGGTACACCTAAATCTTAAATTAAACTTTTGAACAAATTTCATGTTTTGACATTTTAAATCCGAACCGAAATTACGCTTCACATGCATAGGAAACAGATCAAAATGTAAGGGGCCAAAACTGGTGCCCATGATGATACTTACCTCGCGCCTTAATTTCTTTTCCTCGGATTTTATATTGATGATACCCGTGAAGGAATCCCACATTTTCATGCCTAGATTTCTATATGAACTTCATTTCATGTGACAAATGAAGATAGTGACGTAAAAATGTCAGCAGTCACCTTCATTTGTGACAAATGTCCCATCGATCAGGAACTAAACTAAACTGTTTTGAAGGAATTGACATTTATCGTCTTTACAATTATTCATCATATCCCTTGTATATAGTCGGAGGTATACAGGTATCGATATAGTATACACCACTCTTCCATCAAACAAATTAGTTGTGAAACTCACGTTATATGGCCTATTCAGACACAAAACCACAAATTGTCCTTTTACATCAGCCCGACTCTAATGACAGCTGTCTAGAAAAGTAGTGGTGTATTTCGACTCTGTCCTATTTGCAGTTTGCTAATTTTTTCCTGGCAACAGCAGCCGTTGTGATTGTAAAGGCTGATGTTTGCCTACTGTATTTGTGGCCGATCGCTAGAGGTTGTTATTGTCAACAATACAGAATTCAAAACAACAGACTATCCACTTCCGTTCATATCCATGCGCCAGTAGAGCAGAAATAGTAAACACAGGTGATAACAATGAACTTGCCACGTGACCTCAGATGGCGGCCCTTTCTTTCATTATGAGAAATTTGAAATAGTCTCACTGCCTATGTCATTTACACATGCCCATGTGTTATTATTTATTATTATTATATGGCATTTGTATAGCGCCAATATCCAGCTCATCTCAGCTGCTCAAAGGCGCTTTGTTTTCCCTCGATCATTGGATGTCAATCTCAAACGGCACATCATATTATCAATCTCAACTCCCTTTGAATCATACAACTCTAGGCGCATCAAGACTTTCCCATCCTTCCGAGGTACCCATTCACAGCTGGGTGGACTGGGACACATATTCACATTACTTTGTTTACTGCACGTTGCTGTACCCGCAAAGGTGTTTACATGTATTCATGTGGCCACCATCTGGTCATTTACCAACGGATTCGTGGGTTCGTTTAAGTACACAGGTTGTGTACTGTACATGTACGGTAGGGGTTGTGATAACAATCAAAGAGTCTGCACACAAAGTTGACTACAAGTGGTTGTCTTGCTGACGTGACGTCACGCGCGGAGGCAAATCTCTCGTGTTCCCATATGTTGAAAACGTCTCCATGGACGATGGACACCGAATGTCTGGCCACTTCACTTTGGATCAGTCTCCAGCATACCCACGGCGCGGAGACGCTGAGTTTCTGTAAGTCGTGGAATGACGTAGTCGCCGTGTTAAGTTGAAGTTAACGTGTTTTCCACAACATTCAGAGGCAAGATAATAATCTACCGTTCTTAAATGTTCAATATCAGGTGTGTGAACTTCGTGTGTCAAAAAGCATGCAGAAAGTGAGTAAGTTCATTGTGTACAAAGGGCATGTGCCACACACGATACTTGACATCAGATTTCCTGCAAAGTGCTTGTCTACAGGTATCATAGGCATGAAATTATAATATTAATAGATACAACTTAGAGCGTGAGGGCACACTCTTGGTCAGAAAGGGGGTCGTATTATAGGCATAAAATTATGACAATTGATATGAAGTCTAGATCAGTAATACCGGGAATCAGACGTAATGGGAGACAAACTATAACAAGATTAATAATATCTTTACGGTAGGAATCTAGTCGCGGGGAGAGGAACATGGAAGTTGGTTAGATAAGCTTGTAGTCAGAAAACGGCGGGTTGAGGTAATGATACATGATATATTCGCATATAAATAGGTAGGTACTAATTAACTGTAGGCTACCAAAGTTAAGCGACTTCCCCGGGCAGCTTGGAGACGAAACGGTTCTTGGAATTATGGGGAATATATATGTGGTCGTAGGGAGAGAAATACTGGGATTCATGGAATCACCAATAGAAAAAGGGAAATAGGTGATGCCTGTGACGTAGGGTCCCGGGCCTTAAGGTATAGCAAAGCTGACGATAGTCAGACTGGTGCGGGCCTTTGAAACCCCAAGTCGAGCGATGGTGCGGGCCTCGGGACCCCAAGGGTTCTAGTGCGCGCCGCTGTCATCTGACTGTCACTATTAAACTTTCGTACTAAGAAACAAACTCAAGCCACCAGCATTTCGACTGAGACTGAAGCTTTGCGGCTGAACTCTCCTTATTAAGTGACAAATAGAGTGGGTTGGACCAGCACCACTAAGAGTGAATAAGAAGCTGTTGAAAGAAGACCATCATCTTGTGGTTTCTGGAGGAACTACGGTAAAGGTCCAAAGGCCCTCGGGTACTGACACTGTACCTCCCGCACATCCCTATTCGTCAGAGCAGATGTACGAGGGTATACCGTAGTTCCGATAGAGGAACGTCATACTGTGTGGGATACTGACAGGTGAAGGTACAACTACCTGACAGGTAAAAGGCAACTAGAAAGACATCCTTTGGACACATGGTCACAGATGGGGGGTAAGATCTCCGAAGAGAGGTACATTGTATATTACAGAACTGTGTCGAGGCGGCATCAATGACTGTAGGAGTAACTGAGTAAATACTCATTACCTGACATTATTCCCTTCCTGGTTAAAATGTTCAATCGAGTATTTGATACAGGTCGTTTTCCTTCCGTATGGGCGCAATCTATTATTATCCCGTTATATAAAAACGGAAATGCCCCAAATCCTGACAATTATAGGGGTATTTCTCTGACTAGTATTCTAGGTAAAACTTTTACATCTATTATCAACAGTAGGTTAACACAATGGTCGAATATGAGAGATTTAATACCGGAACCTCAAGCAGGATTTAGAAAGGACTACTCAACATTTGATCATATATTTACCTTGTATGCTATTATTGAGAGATATTTATCCTTTAGCAAGCGAAAGTTGTATGTAGCTTTTGTAGATTTCAAAAAGGCGTTTGATTCTGTAGATAGAGGTAGAATGTGGAAATGCTTAAAGGTCACATGCAACCAAAAAATCAAACATAATTAAAACACAATTATCACTTCTTCATGACATATAATATGCTTTGCTGATTATGAAAAAACAAAAAAACAAAACTATAAGCGTATAATCGCAAATCAAAAGTGCAATATTTTGTACTTGGGTTTACCTCCCTCGAAACGAAGCAGCCGGGATACCGAACCCAGTCAGAGCGGATGGATGTGCACTCAAGTGTAACGGCTGGTTCATTAGCAGATGCCGCCTTCACGGCTAATTGTGTGTATATATTTAGAGAGATGTTGGGTTTTGTAAATACATGCTCATTTTTTGTGTATAACATTTTGCAATCAACAGACATCATAACATGTCATGTGTTCAAGTATCACACCTGCCTGTCTGTGTAATTACATAATGTGACAGAGACCGAACTCGGGCCATAAATCAATGCATTTTGTTTATGGTGTATAGCCTGATTGGTGTTAAGTTCAAATTGCATGTGGTTAGTGATAGCAGCTGTGCAATGAATATTGGCATTAGCAGACAGGCAGGCAGACACACAGGTGTCAATAAAACAAGACATTGAGTTTTGTCTGTGACAACGACATATCTATATCACAGTTAGAAATTCTGTCAACGCTAAATAATGACATCCCTTTAAGTATCGAACTGAGAAAGTGTCTCGGTAAGAAGAACGTGTGGTGAAATAGACAAATGAAATTATATAAACAGTTAATTTACTGTCATAACATATAAAAAGCTCGCGCCTGTGAGATATCAACAAAACATTAGAAAAATAGCTCACACCAAAGCCTTCACCGAGTATTCACCCGACAACCCGCTTCCAAGCTGCGCCAACCTATTTACTTGCGCACGTGCTATGAGCGCAGCCCAGCTGTTGAAACCCGTTTTCCCCAGAAAAGTCTGGGGAAAATTAGTGAAACGTTTGAACTCCGATTTCGCGCGGTTTTTTTCATCGCGTTATTTTTCAACTTTATAATTTGAATTTGCATTTTTGACGATTTGTTTCGGTATGTCCATACCGAAAGGTATCAGAATCTGCAAAGTTGTGTTTTACGTTGCATGTGACCTTTAAGAAATATAGGTTTGAGAGGTAAAATGTATGGTATCATAAGATCGATGTATTCCAATGTAAAGTCATGTGTCCGCTGTGGCTATGGTGTAAGTGACTTTTTCGATTGTCCTGTCGGTCTGCGTCAAGGATGTATTTTAAGTCCTTTACTTTTCTCCTTTTTCATTAACGAATTATATTTAGATATCATGAAGTCTGGTAAACATTGCATCCAACTTTCTCCCGATGTAATCGAACTTTTTATGTTATTATTTGCTGATGATGTCATTCTTATGTCCAGCTCTGTAATTGGTCTTCAAAATCAAATAGATATACTCTCAGCGTATACAGATAAATGGCAGTTGAGTGTGAATCTAGATAAAACAAACATCGTTATATTCCGTAGAGGTGGTCCTTTGTCGGCTAGAGAGAAATGGTTTTTTAGAGATAAACGTATGAATGTTGTGAACGATTATAAATACCTTGGCATATTGTTTACCCATACGCTGAATCTGAATAAGTCCGTATTTAACCTGGCGAGGAGAGCAAAGAAAGCTCTTTTACAACTTCACTCTGTTGTTCTTATGCTCGGTCTTGTTCCACCGACTATTTACTTCAAATTATTTGACTCTCCGATACAACCGATTTTACTGTATGGATCTGAAATATGGGGTTTTAAAGAGTATTATACCATAGAAAAAATTCATTTGCTTGCCTGTAAAAAGTTTCTAAATGTTGGTTTGTCAACACCAAATGTTATGGTTTATGGTGAATTTGGGAGGTTCCCATTGTACATTTCATCTTATTGTCGTTGTTTAAAATATTGGTGTAAAATAATTTATATGCCTGAACATCGTTTACCTAAAAAAGCTTTCAATATGCTTTTACAGCTTGATTATCTTGGAAAGAATAACTGGACATCTCATATTCGCACCTTACTATTTAGATATGGTTTTGGTTGTATTTGGTTATCACAGACAGTTGGCAATGCAAATATGTTTATTAGACAGTTTCGTATGCGGGCTATTGATATGTTTAAGCAGGAATGGCATTCAACTATTAATGAAAGTTCTAGATATGATTCATATCGTCAATTTAAGTCGTTGCTTGAGCCAGAGTGTTATCTTGCTCACCTTCAATACAGAAATATTAAATAGGCCTTAATGATTTATTAATTAACCGTGGAAGATATGTTTCTATGGAAAAACCCAAAGACTATGTCCATTCTATTACATTATTGAAGACGAATTCCATTTTATGTTTATTTGTCCTGTATATGAAAATCTAAGAAATAAGTATCTACCGCAACTGTCTTTATCTCAACTCAACGTTAATATATTGTCTTCCTTACTTTCCTGCAAAGAACCTCCAAAACAACACAAAGTTTATCTACAATGCAATTTTGTTAAGAAAAGAATTGATTAGTTAGAAAGTTGATTATATATGCCAATGTCAAGATGTATCTCTTTTGTATATGGGCCTATGGCCTTTCATACAATAAAGAATTGAATTGAATTGAATTGAGTTGTGAAGATCGGATGGTGTAAGATCCCCTGAGAGGTACAGTCGACATTTCAGCATTGTGCAGTGATGGAACTAACAGCTGTGTGAATAACTGTTTGTGGTGAAAAACTGATGATGTAAGATCTCTACGGTAAGGTACAAGTGACATTACAGAATGGTAACACAGTGGCACAAATAGCGGTGCAAATAACCGAGAGCTGTGTGGACATGGGACGACACAAATATGGAGAGGTGCTCTGACTTCGTCAGTGTGGTGAACATTGGTGCTGCAGTAACTTTGGTAGTGGTGGAAGAAACTCTGTAGTTCCGACATAAATAGTTTTGTTAGTATGTGAGGTGTTGTATCAACCCAGGCGGTTGTGTGAAAAGTTTACGCTGTGCCAGTATAATCAGTTGTTGATTAATTGGATAGTTGCACATACTCCAACAAAAGAAGAAACTGTGTAGCGGTGACATTAGCAGTCGTGTAAATAATTCTGGGGTTGCATCAACTCAGGCGGTGGTGTGCAAAGTCATGCCGCGCTGGCATAGCACTTTTAATCAGAGGTGGCAACTACTGGAGGGGTTGCATATATTACAACACTGATGAAACTACATTGTGCTGACATAACCGGTAGTGTCAATGATTAGAGACGCTTAAGATGTGTACATGTAACTAATGATCTAACTTGTGTTAACCCTAAAGACGGGAACAAGACTTTGCACTAACACGGAGGGACCATACACGTAAGGGACTCAAAAGTAAATAACGAACCAGGAAAGCCAGCAAGAACTTATATTGTGACATTCGGACTGTTTTTGCGTATAGTGCCAATAATTCGACAGAATCAGACCAAGTGCCAGACAAACTCTGATTGTGACATTTGGACCCGTCTGTGTAAAGTGTCAAAATTCCATTGGATCGGATGCATAGAGGTAAGCCATATATTATCGCATTGTATCAAATACAAATTGTAAAAGAACGAGATCCTTGAAATAGTCGTGTCACCAACATCCAGCTGTAACAAAAACCTTACTAATAATCACACTCCAATTAACCAAAAAGGCCCTAACACCTTTATTATAGTCTGTCTCACAATCGCGGAATAGCATTATTTTCCCTTCCACCCTGCTAAGGCCTTAATTGAATCAAATCTGTTTTTCTTTATGTCTATGAATCTCCCATTTCAATATAAATAAAAAAAGGAATGATTGCTCCTGTCAAATTTAAGAGTGAGTGAGTGAATTTAGTTTTTCGCCGCACTCAGCAATATTCCAGCTATATGGCGGTGGTATGTAAATAATCGAGTCTAGACCAGACAATCCAGTGATCAACTTAACAGCATGAGCATCAATCTGCGCAATTGGGATACGATGACATGTGTCAACCAAGTCAGCGAGCTTGACCACCCGATCCCGTTAGTCGTCTCTTACGACAAGCATGGGTTACTGAAGGCCGGTATTCTAACCCGAAGATATTAATAATTTAGAATATTCAGAGACCAAGCGTTAGTCTTATTTAAGGTCCTTAGTTTAGTAGTACTGCTCCGATTATGTCAGTTAGCACTACGACCAGAAAATGCAGTCGCTCTAATACCATTCGAATAGATACAAGTCACTCCTCCCACAACCAACTCCCATCTGCTACGACCGCCTCCGTGGTGTAGTGGTTAGAGCGTCCGCCCGGAGAGCGGAAGGTCGCGGGTTCGATCCCCGACCGCGTCATACCAAAAGACGTTAAAATATGGTACTTGTTGGTCCCTGCCTGGCGCTCGGCATTAATGGGTTCAACAGGGACTGGTCAGCTCGGAGTCAGTATAACGTGTCTGAGTGGGGTATTCATACTTCACTGCGGCATTGTATCTCAGTGGGCTAGCACTATAAAACCAGCTTCAGTCTGGGCTAGTACAAGCAGCGCACATACACACACACACGCATGAGCGAAATATTCTCAAGCACGACGTAAAACCCAATGTCACCTCACCTCACCCCATCTGCTACACACTGGTATCCTCAACACCCCAACCGCTCACGCGGCAAGCCCGCCACGTCATCGCACATTCCAGCCCTTCTGACAATGGAAAGCCTGCCCAGTTAATGACAAAAGCAGTACCGCACTCAGCAGCCCGCATGGCCCAGTATGTTATAGACTTGCATAAGTCTCTAAGGTAATAATTAACAGTTTAAACGATAATTCCAAACAGCAGCAACAACAGATATATACAATTAGAATTAATACATTGACCATCTAACAACTGGCGTCCTTATCTTGACTTGCCTCTTTGAAGGATTGCATTGCTGTACATTCCTGGGTTCGGCATTCGCTACAGCCATGGAGCAAAGCTAATTATGATGGGGAAGACCAATTAGCATCTGAGGGTGGTTGAAAACATTTGAACGTTATTAACGTGTCTATAGTTATTCGGTTGATGATAAATGAGAATTATTTCCCCTATGTCTATCCTCTCAAGCAGCACATTGGTTCGAAGGAACCTTGTCAAGGCATAATTGTTCCTGGCAAACCTTTAAGGAAAGATTCTTGCAACGCTAGAACTTCATTGTTATGCTTAAAAGGGTTAATGACTTATTAGACAGGAAACAAAAACAGTCAGAGTCAGCTGCTGACTTCTTACAAGCGGTGAGACATCAAGCAGCCATAACTGGCTGAAATAATGACGATTTCGTCAGGGATCTCGTTCTTAGAAAAGCAAGTCCAAAGAGGAATTGTACTTATTAGACCGCAGTTTTAGTTGCTGAAGGTATATAGAGCGCAGAAATTGGTGACGCTACTGGATCCCTTAAGGACGAATTACAATTCATCACGTACTGAGCGAACAGGTGGACCACCAAATCGCCACAGTTTTTCTCTCCAATCAGTAAATGGCGTTTATTTGAGCCAGTTCTTACAGTCCGTTTGAGTCAGAAACGGACCGATCAATTGCAAATTTTATCATTGTACAAAATTGCCACATAAAGATAAATAGTACACATGTTTATCATTTACTAATACCCAACAGCTTTCTTATATTTGAAAATTTTCCGGACTCCACCAAAAAAGTTGTTTAAGAAACTATCATCATTGAAAACGCAAAAGTTCTTATCTGGATTTTTACCAGATGAGATTTATTTACACTAGCTTGTTGAGGCGGATTCTTGTCGGGATTCTTGTCGTGTATCGGGAGATAGGGCAAAAGCGCGGACAGACCAACAGAAAGTCAGGGACAAGGCACTGGACATGGCACTGATCAGCCAATCCAGCCCGTCTACTGTCAGTTTGACACTTCGCCGCCCCCCTCGGTAGCCTGTCGTACACTGTACACTATGTGTAAACAGTTTGTCCTACCTCACAAAGTTGTACTGCGAGGATAAAAACACCCATTCTTTGAGGGCCACTACGCTTCGGGCTGTTTCATGAACACCGGAATTGTTACACTAAGCCTATGTGTGTATTGATATTTCTTATAAATGTTATGGTTTAACCCTTTGGCCTAATGATGACATGGCATTTACAGGCAAATACAAATCCGATATCAGTATTTAATAATTAACAGATTAAACATGTTAACAATATGGTGCTGCACTTCTAATGCTGCAGATTGACATGCCATGGGTATATAATGATGATTCTAGAATCCTAAATCTACCAGCAATACAGTTCATTATACAATATCCTGTATAGCTAATGCAGGTAGAAACATAGACGTATTTGTACACAGGAATAGGTTTCAAATCCAATTATTTGTTAGGTAAATGGCTGAATACTCCATTTTGATGAAAACGACTATACTCGGACATAAGTAATCCCTGCTAAAGGCAGAGTGAATTGTACGATGGCGGCTATATATAAGCAAGAGTTTAGGAAAGTCACAGTCACAAAGTGATGATACTAGGTATACATACATACATACATACATACATACATACATACATACATACATACACTTAAGCTAAGTAACTATCCACATCGCCTCCAGTTTGGGTTTCTGAAAACATCTTGGAGCTGATACAGCTGCACTGACCTTGATAGAAACCATTTCATACTATAGAGAAAGAAAATCCCCGTGTTTTGTGTATTTCTCGATAATGAGAAGGCCTTTGACCGAGTTTGGTTGGATGGATTGTTTCTCAAACTGTATAATCTCGGTATAAGAGGTAAAATCTGGAGACTGCTTCGAATGTCATACTTGTCCATGCAATCATGTGTTTCCTATGCTGGTTTCCTGTTTGATAGCTTTAGAATCATTCAAGGTGTAGGACAGGGGCGAGTCATTTCCGCTTGGCTATTCAGCCTGTACATCAACGATCTAATGCAGAGTCTAGATAAGTCGGGTCTAGGTCTCCAGCTTCCATGGGGACACTGTCCAGGTATTCTTCTTGCTGATGATACTACTTTAACCTCCAGCAATCCACATAATTCTCAGACTCTTCTAGAAGCTGTGTACGATTATGGTTTGAAGTGGAAATTGAAGTATAACGTCAGTAAAAGTGCCTTGCTTGTATTCAATACAGACAGATATCTTACACCAGTTAGTCTGTATCTTGGTTCTGTGGCCATCCCTCTCATGCAATCTGTTACGTACGCTGGAGTTCAGTTGTCTTCATGTAATAAATCGTATGATAGAACAATGTCATCATGTGAAAAAGCACGTAAACTGGTTAATATGTATCATGACCTTGGCTTGTGCTATGGTTCACTCAATCCTATTTGTGCTTGTCGTATATGGAACAATGTCATTTTACCATGTGCTTTATATGGTTGTTCTGTCTGGAGCAGCTTAACGTCAAAAGAATTGGACGTGTTGGAGTTAACACAAAGGTATTTCTGTAGAAAGGTACAAAGGTCTGCCTAAACGTACTGCTTCTCCTGTGGTTCTAGATACCCTGGGCCTACTGCCAATTCAAGGGTATATAGAAAAATCTTGTTTGCTTATGTTTGGTAGAATCTGCCGTCTAAATGATGCCTATGTTGTTAAACAATTATTTCTTCATCGTCTATTTGAATCCAGATGTATGACTACCATTGGTAAAATCCCTTCACCTATCCTGTACATGGTTAAGCTCGTAAACAAGTATGGCTTGTTTGACGCTGTTAATACATACATCATGTGACGTTAAATACTAACTCACTCACTAATACATACATCACAACAGGGTTATATGTACCGAAGCAAAATGGAATGATATTGTTAAATCCAGAATCTGTGATGCTTACGAGAGTCTGTTGTGTCATCAGATAGCAGTGAGAGGATCTCTCCAGATATTGCCTTATCCGAGAGCCTTTTAATCCAAGTAGACTGTGGGAACTAGCCTTGATTAAAAAAGCCTAAATTTTACAAACTCTCTCATATTATTCACATTGGCTGTAAAAAGATTGAATCCAGACAGTGTATATGTGGAATAGTAGCTTCTGATATTGTTAAACATGTTATTATGTCCAGTACACATCTTAATGATTTGAGAAATGAAATGTTTGAAAGGATTTGTGATATTATATCAATATCTGATTTTGTTGACTTTTGGGAAAATGATGACGATGTAATAATTGCTGATTTACTTGGTGGATCTTGTAAAACACTTGGTAACTTAAATATGACAGAATGGGCGGAAGATATGTTATTAGTGGCTGAGTTTATGTCAGTCTGTCATTCTAAAATATCTGCACAATTAACTGTGTACTGAGTCATTGTATATTCAACTTGACACTTTGTTGTAACATGAAACAATCTTCATATTTTTGGAGGAAATAAAGATAATCTATCTCATGTAGAAGCCATGCATGCATACATACATGCATACATGTACAAGCCATGCATGCATACATACATGCATACATGTACAAGCCATGCATGCATACATACATACAAGACAAGTACAAGCCATCCATGCATCCATGCATACATACATTACATGCCATACATGCATACATACATACATGCATCATCCATGCATACATACATGTATACATACAAGCCATCCATACATACATACATACATACATACATACATACATACATACATACATACATACATACATACATACATACATACATACATACATACATACATACATACATACATACATACATACATACATACATACATACATACAAGCCATCCATGCATACATACATACATACATGTACAAGCCATCCATGCATACATACATACTTACATGTACAAGCCATGCATGCATACATACATACATACATGTACAATCCATACATGCATACATACATACATACATACAGCCATCCATACATACATGCATACATACATACATACATACATACATGCATACATACATACATACATACATACATACATACATACATACATACATACATACATACATACATACATACATACATACATACATACATACATACATACATACATACATACATACATATACACACATACATACATACATACATACATACATACATACATACATACATACATACATACATACATACACATACACACATACATACATACATACATACATACATACATACATACATACATACATACATACATACATACATACATACATACATACATACATACATACATACATACATACATACATACATACATACATACATACATACATACATACATACATACATACATACATACATACATACATACATACATACATACATACATACATACATACATACATACAGACACACAGACAGACACACACAGACAGACACAGACAGACAGACAGACACAGAGAGACAGACAGAGACAGACAGACAGACAGACAGACAGAGACAGAGACAGACAGACAGAGACAGAGACAGACAGACAGAGAGACAGACAGAGACAGACAGACAGACAGACACAGACAGAGACAGAGAAGACAGACAGACAGAGAGAGAGACAGACAGACAGAGAGACAGACATACACAGACAGACAGACAGACAGACAGACAGACAGAGACAGACAGACAGACAGACAGACATGCAGAGACAGACAGACAGCACAGACAGAGACAGACACATACAGACAGAGACAGACAGACAGAGACAGACAGAGACAGACAGACAGAGACAGACAGACATATATACACAGACAGACATACAGACAGAGACAGAGACAGACAGAGACAGACAGGAGACAGACAGACAGACAGACAGAGCAGACAGACACACAGATAGACATATATACACATATAAGACAGACAGACAGAATATGATACAGACATATATATATATACAGACAGACACACAGGAGTTTGGAGGGATGAGATAGACACATAATAAATAGGATAATGAAAGCAGACAAGAATGGATAGTGAAGCAGATGGAGAAATGGACGGAGCCGGAGGGGAAGAGCAACTTAATGGAGGTGGTGGTGGAGGCATGAAGGAATGGATATGGAGAACGTGGAGGTGGAGGAAAGGAGGAATGGAAAGGTGGTGGTATATCTGGATAAAGGTGGTGGCATGGAAGAAATATCACAGAAAAATACTGACATCACGTCACTTATGTTTTGCAAAGATGTTAGAAATGCATGATTGCTTAAAGGAACATTCTCAGTCTGTTGACCGCAAGATTGAACATCTGTGTGAGAAATTGATCTAAAACATCAAAACCGTTAATCGGTCATTAGAGGAGAGAAAATAGCGATCTGATAAATGCCAGCAGAGAAATAGAAAGACTCGCGCAACACTGAACTAAAACTACGCAGTGATATTAGGGTCTTAGTATACCAAATGAAGGATAAAGACTCTACAGATCAGCCTCCTAAAAGATGAACTAAAAACTAGCATCGACACAGTCACTCGCAGAACAAAAAAGATATAGATGGGAAACTCAATTCAATGAATAACAGAGATAGACAATTGTGTTCAGAATCATTAACAAATCCCCTGTATGCGCACGTCACCCAAAGCTTATGAAACCAGCAGTATGCAGCCTGACGAACCTTAAATCAACTGACAGAAAATACTTCCGCCAGTGGGATGGAGTATATGCAGACGATAGCAGAGACTTAATTCTGAACTCGTCTCATGAACCTCAGACTCAGACAAGGGACAACGCAACATGAACATAGTGAAATTCTACAAGAGCACATATACAGAGTCCCAACAAAGATAAGTATCATTCACAAAGAACCATCAAGTTTGACAGTGAATGGGAGAGAGCTTTCAAGGGTGCTTCGCCCAGATTCAAACGAAAAAGACTCGTACTATCAAATGTCAAAGCGGATAGTCCATATGAAGTAGTGCGTGATGCTATTGTGGCATACGCCAAAAGGCATGATGTCCATGTCAGCATGGTCAGACTCCTGAAACACTGGACCGGCGCTCAACCGACGTATACACTTCGGATCAACATTGATACTCGATCTGCTCATAAAGTTCTTGAAAACGAGCATTTTGGCCCAAAATGTGAAGTGCCGTGAATGGCAACAAATCTACCAGCGGCCCGGATGGTGGACATAAGTAGACATAAATATGTTTAGATTATATCTATTACTGTTCATGCTAAGTATCGGCACTTGGAATATCAGAGGTGCGCTGTACAGTCACCAGTACCTTGATAGCATTGCTGACAGATGTAATGTCTTTAACTGTTTCTGAACACTGGTTGACGAATAGAACTCAGAGATTTTCAGACCCTTGGCTCGTCTTATGACACAGCGGTCAATATTAAAGAAGATCAGAAGGGTGCGAGGGCGGAGTTGCTATCTTAGTGAAGAAAGACCAGTACCTTGATATACGCATATGTCCCTGAATATGACGGCTCAGTCGTTAATGTACGATTGTCTAGGCCCAACCTAGTAGACATATCTGTTGTATGTACACATATCCCTTCTTCTACTAATAGCACTGGCACTGTACCTCTATCAAGAGCGGCTAAAGGAAACATTTGACATTGTTGATGAACTCTCTGAAACTAGTCACACTATCTTGTGTGGCGACTTTAACACAGACATTATCAATAATCAAACCTCACATAGATCACGCTTACTTCAACGGTATCTCTCTGTGCGGAATATGGTACCTTCCTATAGCAGCGGCAAAGTAGTGGGACAAATGATAACATGGAGAAACAGAAGTTACACTCAATCCTCCATAATTGACTATATATTTGTACCTAAACACCTAGAACACTCGGTCATCAACTCACGCGTATTTATGACTCAACTCTTCCATGTATCTGATCATTTCCCCTGTCGTTGCATCCCTTCATCTCGACAGCCTCACTAGAACTACATGTAAAGCTGGTATGCCATCTACTCCACACAAATGGTCAAAAGCTAGTCAGCAACAACTTGGTATGTTCGAAGCCGAGGTACACAGATTGCTAGGTGACATAACGCCAGTCACTGGGGCTTTAGGAGCAAATATGATGAGAGTTACTTTGACAACCATTGTTGGTGCACTAAAGAAGTCTGCTGATGAGCACATACCACGTGGACACTATAGGCCGTACCTGAAACCTTACTGGAAACGGTCGAATCTCGATCTCTATCACTACAGGATGCGCCAAGCAAAAGAGAAATTGGTCAGCTGAAGGCAGACCCTCGAGGTACCGGGAACGACTCGTACAACCCTATACAAACAGGCTAAATGTGACTTTCGGCGTTGTAAAAGACAAGCTGAGAGACAGTGGAATAAAAGAAAAGTATGTGGAAATAAACTCAGCATGTGAAGTAGATATTGCTGAATTCTACAGGATTGTAAAGAAACAAAGGAAAACTAAGACTGTTAGCACACACCTGAAATAAAAAGGAGCGTTCCTGCAATACACCAGCTGAAGTGTGCAACTTGTGGGCAGAACTACTATGCAGATCTATTATCACCTCTTGAACGGCCGGAGTTTGATAACGACTTTCGTAATCAGACAGACTCGAGTAGACCAGGTCTCAAGAATACCACCACACGATGATGACCCTATACTCAAAACGGACATTGAAATCAGTGAACTAAAACGATTGAAACAATGCCTAAAATGAGAAAATCACCTGGACGGACCGGACAAAATCACAAATGAACACATTTATTTCTGCTGGCGATGTGCTCCTCAAACATTTAACGAAGTTGTTTAACATGATGACACATACCTGCTATATTCCCCTGCATTGCTAAGATCTGGAACAATTATACCAATATATAAAGGAAACAATAAGGACCGATCGGACCCTGCCAATTACAGAGGTATAACCCTCACCTCCGTCATCGGGAACTGTTTGAGAAGATCTTGTTAGAAAGAATTCAGAGGTATGTTACAAATATATGGAACCTGACTTCCCATAGACTACAAGCAGTGTGGATTCCGACCAGAGCATGGTGCAAAACATAGCTACCCATATACCTCGCTAAAGAAGTGATATCATTTTATACGGAAAGATTCCTCCATCGTATACACTGTGCTTCTCGACAATGAGAAAGCGTTCGATCGCATCTGGCACAACGGCCTACTACTAAAACTATTATTTTAACCTAGGTGTGCAAGGAAAAGCCTGGCATATAATACGACAGTCGTACCACGAATCAACCGGATGTGTCAGATATGATGACAAGACAAGTCGGACGGTCAAAATCGAACATATGCGTAGGACAAGGGGCGTGTGCCATCCGCGTGGATGTTCCTTGTGTATATAAATGAGCCAATATGTCGCCTTGATCGAAGCTAGGAATAAGTCTTTATCCATGGAAGTGACTTACCATCCAGTAGTCCTACTCATGGATGACACGACACTCGTAAGCCCGGATAAGTAGGCCTACGTATGTCTTTTTTTAGAAACTTGTCCATCAATATGCTTGCCAATGGAGGCTGACATATGACTGAAAGCAAAAGCTGTGTATTAATATTTAAAGGTGGAAACAAAATTGACCAGTCATCACCTTTCAGCCTGGGCAACCATTATCACTGTCCATGAAGTCGAACACAATATACGCAGGTTCCTTTATAAATTCTCATTTGGAATCCGAAAGTGAGTACGAGAGCTTGTGCTAAGGCGAGACAAACCTTGAACTCACTTATAGATATTGGACTTAAAGCTGGTGGTCTAGAAACCCAGTCTGTTGTGTTAACATTTGGCGAAGAGTAATAATTCCTTGTGCCTTCTACGCGAGTGAGCTGTGGTCAAATATGTCACGCACAGAAATAAATACCATTGAAAATACCAGGCGCTACTTTGCACGAACTGTGCAAAATTTTCATCAAAGATCTCCGACAACTATTCAAACTCTAGGACTGTGGTCTATGACAGCTACTATCGACAAATGAAGCTGATGTTCCTTGGAAGGTTGTGTGCCGAAGCAACCACAGATATGCCTTTAAAAGATATTCTATTTCAAGTGTGCTCAGTATATAGCAGCCGGCTACAAATGTGAGTCTGTAACACACGATCTTCTCAATGTAGCCAAGAAATATGAATTATGGAATGCAATTGATCTCTTTATGAAAACTAACCAGTTTCCATCAAGGCGTGGAACAAAACTATACGGGCCAAGATAACAGAGCATGGAAACTGCTCATTGGCATATATGCCTGCAAGATCGCCCCTGAATTGGACAGATTCTATAGAATCCACAGTAAACTGGTTCCCATAGACTTTGGAATATGTGTACTACTATACAATATCCCAACCAGACCTGTGTATGCATCTCTCTTGTGAACTAGGGAATGCTACCAAGAAACACATTCCTAGGTGGAATAACCTCTATTATAGAGAATATGAGCCTTGACACCTGGGCTGAATTCATAGGTTCTGTATCACGTGACATAAGCTCCTGGAGCCTGCGATCACTGCTTTATCTATAGACAGCGATCTATAGACAATGACTTAATTCTCACCAGAATCATGTAAATATGTGGCTTTGTGAAACCAATGATGTACTTTTGAGGAAGGTATCTGATTCGGAGTTGTAGATATGCTTTGCTAGGATTCAGGTAGTACTTTTGAGGAAGGTATCTGATTCGGAGTTGTAAATATGCTTTGCTGGGATTCAGGTAGTACTTTTGAGGAAGGTATCTGATTCGGAGTTGTAAATATGCTTTGCTGGGATTCAGGTAGTACTCTTGGAGGAAGGTATCTGATCTCGGAGTTGTAGATATGCTTTGCTAGGATCCAGGAGCACAGGTATTACTTTTGAGCTGAAAATATAGCTTCGCTGATCTGATTGGAGGAAGGTTGTAAATATGCTTTGGCTGTTGGATCTCAGGTAGTACTCTTGAGAAGGCATCTGATTCTCTGAGCTGTAGACATGCTTTGCTAGGATTCAGGTAGTCCTTTTGAGGAAGGTATCTGATTCTGAGTTGTAAATATGCTTTGCTGGGATCCAGGTAGCACTTTTGAGGAAGCTGCAGTAATCTGATCTGGAGTTGTAAATATGCTTTGGCTGGGATTCAGGTAGTACTCTTGGAGGAAGGTATCTGATCTAAGGTTATAGATATGCTTTGCTAGGATCCAGGTAGTACTTTGAGGAAGGTATCTGATCTTCGAGTTGTAGATATGCTTTGCTAGGATTCAGGTAGTACTTTTTGAGGAAGGTATCTGATTCGGAGCGTGTAGGATATGCTTTGCTAGGATTCAGGTAGTACTTTTCAAGGAAGGTATCTGATTCTGGAGTTGAAGATATGCTTTGCTGGGATTCAGGTAGTACTTACTCTTTGAGGAAGGTATCTGATTCTGAGTTGTAAATATGCTTTGCTGGGATTCAGGTAGTACTTTTGAGGAAAATTATCTGATTCAAGAGCTGAAAATATGCCTTTGCTGGGATTCAGGTAGTACTCTTGAGGAAGAAGTATCTGATTCCCGGAGTTGTAGATGCACTTTGCTAGGATTCAGGTAGTACTTTTGGAGGAAGGTATCTGATTCGGAGTTGAAGATATGCTTTGCAACAGGATTCAGGTAGTACTTTTGAGGAAGGTATCTGATTCGAGTTGTAAATATGCTTTGCTGGGATTCAGGTAGTACTTTTTTTTGAGGAAGGCATCTGATCTCAGAGTTGAAAATATGCTTTATGGGATTCAGGTAGTACTTTTGAGGAAGGTGGTATCTGATCTTGAGTTGTAAACATGCTTCTGCTAGGATCCAGGTAGTACCTTTGAGGAAGAACATTCTGACCTGGAGTTGTAGATATGCTTGGCTAGGATTCTGTGTAGTCCTTTGATGAAGGTATCTGACTTGAGGCTGTAAATATGCTTCTGCTGGGATTCAGGTAAAAAATTTTGAGGAAGGTATCTGATCTTCGAGTTGTAAATATGCTTTCAGGTAGGATTCAGGTAGTACCTTTATAGGAAGGCATCTGATCTGGAGCTGTAAATATGCTTTGCCAGGATTCAGGTAGTACTCTTGGAGGAAGCTGCATCTGATCTGGAGTTGTAGAAATGCTTTGCTAGGATTCAGGTAGTACTTTGGGAGGAAGGTATCTGATTCGGAGTTGTAGATATGCTTTGCTAGATTCAGGTAGTACTTTTGAGGAAGGTATCTGATCTGAGTTAAATATGTTTTGCTAGGATTCAGGTAGTACTTTGGAGGAAGGTTTCTGATTCGGAGTTGTAAATATGCTTTGCTGGGATTCAGGTAGTACTCTTGAGGAAGGTATCTTGATCTGAGTTGTAAAATATGCTTTGCTGGGATTCAGGTAGTACTTTG